>NW_025920103.1:1973823-2005578 GCF_902686445.1 Sciurus carolinensis
GAAATGCAAAGCAAAAGATGATAAAAATATTAGTGGTGGAAGAATGGGAAACTTTGGGGTGATTAATCTATTCTGTAAGATTCTATAATGGTGGATATTGAGAACTGTTTTCATCATAACAAAATTACACAACTACTTAAGAAATGTATCATAATATTAACCTTATATTAGTGTGGCAATGGTAACAAATATATCAGAGATATGCAAGATGTAAATAACAGGGGAAACTATATGCAGGAAGGCCTATGGGAAATTGGTAGTATATGCTATATTTTCTGTAAAATGAAAACTACTCAACAAAGCATGTTAATTATGAACAAGTCTCACCTATTTAAAGATCACTATGGTGAGAAGGAAAGAGTCACAGCAACTCTCTTGTCTTTAATGTATTTCCTTTTCAGGTTTTAGTGGTCCTGTTCTAACATGCTTAAACCAAATTCACTCTAAAGATTTTTACTTCTTGCCATGGTGGCACATGTCTGTAATCCCCGGGGTTTAAGGGAATGAGGAAAAGGAATCATAGTTATGAGGCTATCCTCATCTACTTAGCAAGACCTGAGCAACTTAGCAGAACCTGATCTCTAAAATAAAAGTAAAAAGAACTGGGGATGTTGCTCAGTGGTTAAGCACCCCTGTTTAAATATATATATATATATATATATATATAACAGCAAACAAAACATGTTATGAAGGAAGCCAGTATTTTAAATCCCCAAGAAGTCTGAGAGACCCTTTTATCAAACAAGAGAGACCACTTCTTTCTCTGTTCCAAAACAAGTGATTCCTTAGCTCATAAGAAAAACTTGGTCCAATGGGAATTTACTCCACCTATGCTTGAAAAGAAAATGCTCTGAGATGTTTCTAAAATATTCCCCTTCACTTACAGCATAGTTATAAAAGATGGTAATATTGTACTCTTGCTTACCTGACAAAGTTTGAGTGGAAATTCAGCAAGAACATTGATGTACAGAGATGTAGTGGTAACAACCCAAGGAAAATAAAGTGGGCTGATATTATGATGAGACAGAGTTTATGATCTGAAAAGTAAATAGCAAATCCTGGTTGGGCAGGAAAGGCTTTTTCTGTAGTTTGAAGTAAGGAGGGAAGAAGGGAGTCTGGCTAAAATCCATTTTGAGTTTACCTACCACAGCTCATGGATGAGCTGTAATGGACACGAAATGGAGAAATTATCTCCCAACTCTGGCATGGGACATGTACATTCCATGCAGTGCTGTCTTGAATAATGAGGACATATCACTTAAATTTCAACCCTTACTCCAAAGAATTTAATTCTTATGCTTTGAATATAACCCTTGCTGCTCTGTCATTACAACTTATATTTAAATGGACATGTTTCTGTACCTTTTTGTCTCCCTGTGCTCCGTAATCTCTCTTCCTTTCTAATCTCAGGAAAAACAGGGAATATTTTTCTCCCCATCCTAGGAAAAGCACTCTGTACTTAAGCACACATCCACCATAATATCAATGTAATCCAGACTGAGGGGACAGTACCAGAGATCTCAGACATTACTGTGTCACAAATTAAAGAGTGAATTACCATTGCAAACAGAGAACACATGAAAATGGAGACTCTTAGTCATCTCTTTAAAGTCCTCTGTTCCTGTCAATTTGTAGAACTACAGGCTTTGGGACACAAGTCCCCATTGCTTTTCCTTTTCTAGCAAAGCAGTAAACCTTTTTTTCCCTTTTTCTCAAAGCCATGTCTTCATTATTGGATTGGCATCAGGGACAAAGATTGAGTTTTCAGACACAAGAGGGAGATGTGGAGACCACTAACATTGAGGACAAGTTGGAGAACCAGAATTTCTAAGCAAGAAATTAATCCCTTGATAAAGAGAAGAATGACCCAATGAGGAATAAGTCCCCTTGAACCTGCCTGGAAGTCCATGGGAAATAATTCCAATATTCTGTGAATTCTTTCCTTTTTCAATCCTTTTCTCTCTGCTTCTTTCCTACCACACCCACATATTCCCTACTTCTCTTCCTTCTTTCCTATGCAGCACAAGATGTCCCAGGTCACTCTCCATATTTTATCCTCTCAACAAAGGTGTTTATGTATTTTGGAACCAGGTAATGAACCCAGGGGTGTTTAATCACTGAGTCACATTCCAAGCCCTTTTTAAATTTTATTTGGAGACAGGGTCTCCCTGAGTTGCTTAGGGCTTTCTAAGTTCCTCAGGTTGACTTTGAACTTGGGATTCTTCTAACTCAACTTCCCAAATCACTGGGATTATGGACTGAATTGAGGTAATTAGAATACAAATTTCAATGAAATGCAAATTTACTGCTCCTTTTCTTTTGACACTGGAGCTCCAAAGATAGTGGGAGTAGGTCGTAAATTCCCCCTTTTCAAATGAATTCTATCAGCAGAAACAAACATGGATTCAACCCCAAATCCTAATGCTTTCAATCAAGTTGTAAGCACAACAAAGAAAAGAAAAACTGACTAGGAGACTCAGGGCCAAGAGCCGCTGTCTTTTGTCTTCACATGTTGGTTTTCCAGTTGACATTGTGGTTCACATGTAAAGTGCTCAGGTGTGGAAGTCTGCTGCATTGGCAGAGTCTGGGAGTGTGTCCAAAAATTCTCAAAATTGCCAAGGACCACTGCAGTTGTCATTTGAGTTTCCTGCCACTGTAGCCTGGTGCACATTGCCTAGTTGAATAAGTTGCTGAAGAAATATCCACACTAGCATACTTGTGAGAGAGATATAACCTATAAACTAATGAGATTTGAATGATGTGAAACAACATGTACTCATAAGAAATGCAGGTGACTCGAAAAGCACTGCTCCCTTTGAATGCAGCTCCCTGCTGAAAGGTGGAATTGGCAATTACTTGCATATAAAACTGGTACTTCTTCAACAGTGTTGATTCCGTTGTTTAACAAAGGAGAAAAACAAGCTGAGGGGATGGAAATTTGGCATACTCAGAAGTGTTTTGTCCTGTAATTTTCTTTTTCCCATCCCTCAGTGCTGGGGACTGGAACCGCACACTTTCCCCTTGTAAAACAAGCTACCTACAGTATGGGCTATATCATCAGCACAGGAACAGATATTTTAAGGTACATGATTTGATCCCCTCAGGTTTTGTGTATGTGAAGATTTATGGAGAGAAGTAACACTAGACAAAGTCAATCAATGACTAAGGAATTCTTAATTCTTCTTTTCACAAAAATCTTGCAAGTAACCTTTTTGCATGTGAAGACCAACAGTTTAGGGGTGTGTCCTGAGGGAAAAAATTATCCCATCTTTACTTAAAGAGGAAACTGGTTGTATCTGATCCCTGAGCAGAAAATTACATAAGTGATACATAAAAGAAAGGGCACGAGGAGAGGCAGGCCTTTGTGGGTATTAGATTATGCTCAGGTTGGTAGTATGAAAGGAGATTTGGGGGATCATTCACCATTGCATCCGTAGCCATTACATTCACAATCTACTGACACCTTCCTGGATATTTTTTTTCTTACTTTTCCCTTTCACATTTTACTTTGGAAAATTCTAACCAGCAGAGTGCTGTGAAAAATGCACAAGTCAATGCTGGTTCTGGATCTTGCCTGTCATCTCAGGTAGGCGTGAGGTAGAGGAAGCTGTTTCTCCTGGGAAAGGCGAGTTTCCTTCAATGAGGGAATACCTCTTCAACTTCACCAGACGATGTCAGGAAATATAAACAGGCAAAGACACTAGGTGATGGTTCTCAGGGTCGGGGTTGCCAGTACAAATATTTGGTGGCAGAGAGGAAACATTTCTCATCCAATTTCATTTTTCCACTCCGTATGTTTGCAGGTTTTACTCTCAAGATTTATTACAGTGAGATAAGGACTAAAATTTATATCCCTGATCTCTCAATGATTCAGGTGCATTCAATTCCACTCAGGACAATGACTCAATTGGATACCAGTGCTCCTGAGACATGAGAGCAAAAATGGGAGATCTCCTGTTATCCAAGTGGAAGGGGTAGGCATTGGGAAGGTCGGGAGTGAGTGGCTTCGGGATTCCAGGCTCCGCTTGGAAAACACACTTGTTTTCTCTCCCTAGAGGGTTTTTCCAATCTTGAGCAACATGGAGTTTGAGGAGTGGCTCCTGTGACATGGCTTGTTCACCGCAGACACCATCTGAAGACACAGAGGAAAGGCCTGACAGCACGATGGCTTAACGGTTCCCATGGCAACCAGAGACGCTACCACTCCTGGTCGCTTCAGACCAAGATTGAAAACAAGCACCAGCTCAGTTGTAATGGTCAGAGGAAAGATGAAGGGAGTGATTTCAAGGGACCTGTGGTTTTCAAAAGTGTGATTTTAAACTCATCGGTCAGGAGAGGAGGCGCTAAGCCGTCTGCAGTTCCCAGCCCCGAGTCTGGTGGATCGCTCCATCTCCAGGCAGGACAAGGAACCCCCTGAAGCCTGAGAGCTCACACTAAAGTCCAGTTTCGCTAGGTGATGCTGTTCTCCTTTGGCTGTACTGGGCATCATGACAGCAGGCAATTATCCCGCACCAGGTCCAGTGGGCCAGTTTGGGCAGAGGTGTGCTTGGTGGAACATGGATCACCAAGTTGAGGACCGGCTTCAGTGGTATTTCCTCTAATCCCGCTCCTCCAGAACTAGGCACACCTGTAATATCCTAGTCAGGAAACTAGCCTAGAGCCCTAGCAAACACACTGCATGATGGCTGATGAGAGCTCAGGGCAGTGAGGCATGCAGTGAGTGTTGTAGCTTAGGTGATCTTTGAGTACAGACACTTCACACTCATTGTGGCTGTTTGCTCCTTCTTTCCAAGAAATTTCTGACAGCAGACAGCTGAAACCTGGGAAGTGGGTATTTCAAGTGAAGGTGGGTGGCTCCTCTGATGGCTAATTTGGAGAGGAGGGAGCCATTCACTCAGCATGTTGGATGAAGACCAGGACGGTGCTGAAATGCAAGGAGAGAGGTTCTGGGCTCGTTCCACCTGCAAGGGCACACTTCTTTGGCTGCTGCCTTACAACTAGGCTGCACTCAGAAATTTTCCTGCTGGGAATTTCCAGGGTCACCTCGACTCACCTTGACAAGCAGAAATATCTGTCCTATCTGTGTTCACACTCTTGACCAGACTAGTGCTTGTCTGGCACAGAGCCATGTGGGATATTGCCATGAGTACTCTTACCATTCCCAGGAGGAGGCTGGCTACAAGTCAGTGGATGATATAAGAGCCTGCTGGTGGCATGATGAGCACAGCATCACAGGGCATAACACCCGATTTGAACATGTACCATGCTGAAAGGGCAATGGTTCAAAGCTTCCAAGATGAATACTCAAAGAGGGAGAGCAAGGACATTTGGGTATCATGGAAATCAGAATTGTGTTGGTGCCAAAAGCCCACTTCAGTGAAGAGACACTCTAAATCTAGTCAGCCTTCATGGTTTACCCACAAATTCCATGACACCTCTTCAGCTTCAACATACTCTACAAATAGAGGAATTAGTACTTGCCATTTCGTTCTGTAAGCAACCATCATTATGGACCCTAATTCCCCTTGCAAGGACCTCAATGCCCTTGCAAAATTCGTGGATCTTTTTTATTGCTCTCAAGGGAAAGCTGATTATACATAAACTTATTCATACTGTTTCTGGCACAAGAAACATGAGGAAAGCCTTTCCTTACAACAGCCCTTACACACACTAACTACAATTTAAACGAGTTGAATTTGGAATAAGCAGCACTGAACCCAGCTCTCCAAATAAAGACTGCATCACAATATCAGAAATGTAAGCACAAACAGCTGTGCTAAAAGGCAAACATGAAAATGCAACATGGGACAAATCTGGATATCAAAACAGGAGTGGTTGAAGAACACCCGAATGTGGGATAGGACTTCCTGAGCAGGAAAAGTGTACCACAGGCATTTGGAAATTCTCAAATCCTTTCTATTTCTTTTTTTGTTTGTTTGTTTTTAAAATGGCATTTATTTTTAAATGTTAATGTGTGCATTACAGGAAAAATAAAAACACAAGCAAAGAACAAAGTCATCCAGTCACAAGCAGTTTAGTTGGATGTGTCCCTACAGGTCGTTTGTATACATACACAATATCCCATTTTCTGCGATTGAGATTGCAGTGTGTATCATGCTTTTCCACACATCATCAATATTCACCAATTCAAAATCCCAAAGCTACATGAGTATTTTTGATAACCAAGAATACACTATACCAACCCATTCTGCTATCCTTTCTTGGGGACAAAAATTTCACTGAAGAAATAAATGGCAACAGCCTCTAGATAGACATATTGGCAGAGTTACAGCTAAAATAATGCATTCACATAATGCTCAATTTAAAATGAGCATTAGGATACACCAAGCAACAGGATACACCAAGCTGTTTCATTACCAGATTTCTACTACTAAAGTATTAGCAAGAATGCATGTTCCTATTGAATTAAAGTATTCCTATAGTACAGCCAAAAGATGCACACACCAGTGGTTCACATGGAAATGTCAATCCTTGAGCACTTGCTCCCATATTTCCCTGTGTGTGCCCCTGTGACCCTCTGCTGCCAGCCTAATGAGCAAGACCTCATACACACTAACCAGAGACAAAGCAATTCCATGTCCCAAATGCATCTTTTCTATCAATTATAACAAAAAGTTATTTACATATTGGCTAATTCACTGGCTCTACTTTCCTTTTTATTTCTTGACATGCTTCTACCCACCACCAACCTGTCACTTGCCTAATGCCTCTGTTTTCCTTCCTTGGGTGTGAGTTCTTACAAAGAAGGGCTCTTTTGTCATCCCTTACCCTGCAAAGAGCAATCCATTAATTCCCAAATAAGTGGTAAACATGAGAACAATATGATTTACCCACTTCTACAGTGCATCTCTTGAGATCATCCATCAAAATCAACAAGAGTTTATACAAGTGCTATGTTCCTTTTGACACTGGAGCTCCAATAACAATGCGAGAGTAGGTCGTAAATTCCCCCATTTCAACTGAATACTATCAGTAGAAACTAACAAGGATTCGACTCCAAATCCTACCATTTTTCATCAAGTCATAAGCAAGACAATGCAAAGAAAAACTGACTAGGAAACTCAGAACCAAGGGTGGCTGCTTTTGTCTCCACATGTTGGCTTTCCAGTTGACATTGTGGTTCACATGGAAAGTGATCAGGTGTGGCAGTGCCCTTCATTAGCAGAGTCTGGGAGTATGTCCAAGAAGCCTTGAAATTGCTAAGAACCACGGCAGTTGTTATTTTGAATTTCCTGCAACTGCAGCCTTGTGCACACTGCCAAGTTGAATAAGTTGCTGAAGAAGTATGCACACTAGCATACTCCTGAGAGGGATGTAATCTTTGAACTAATGAGATTTGAATGATGTGAAAGAACACATACTCTTAAGAAATGCAGGTAACTCAGGAAGCACTGCTCCCTTTGAGTGCATCTCCCTGCCGAAAGTTGGCAATGGCAATTGCTTGCATGTGAAACTGAAAATTCTTCAACAGTGTTGTTTGAGAAGAAAAAGTTGAGAGAATGAATGTTTGACTTCCTCCAAAGTGTTTAGTCTTTTTTTTTTTTTTCTTTCTTTTTCCCATCCTGAGGTGCCCTGGATTTGAGCACCAGTCTTTCTGACTGTGAAGCAAGCCCACTACGGGATGGGCAACATCTTCAGCACATGAAAACCTTTAAGGTACATTATTTCATGTCCTCAGCTTTTGTGTCTGTGAAGTTCTTTTCAAGGAAGCAACCCTAGATAAAGCCGAACAATGCCTAAGGAATTCTTAATTCTCCTTTGCACAACAATCTTGCAAATAGCCTTTTTTGCATGTCAAGATCCACAGTCCAGGTGTGTGGCCTGAGGGAAAGAATTATCCCATCTTTACTTAAAGAGGAAACAGGTTGTAGTTGATCCCTGAGTAGTAAATTATATCAGTGTCCATGGAGGTCATGGCATGGAGGAGAGGCAGGCCTATATGGGTATAAGAATATGCTCGGTTGTTAGTATGTAAGGAGATTTTGAGGATCATTCACCACTGCATCCCTAGCCATTACATTCACAATCTACTGGCAACTTCCTTGATCGTTTTTTCCTACTTTTCTTTTTAGCATTTTACTTTGAATAATTCTAACCAGCAGAGTGCTGTGAAAAATGCACAAGCCAGTGCAGAGGCTGGATCTTGCCTATCATCTCAGGTAGGGGTGAGGTAGAGGAAGCTGTTTCTCCTGGGAAAGGCGAGTTTCCTTCAATGAGGGAACACCTCGTCAACTTCACCAGACGATGTCAGGAAATATAAACAGGCAAAGGCAAGTGGTGATGGTTCTCAGGATGTGGGTCCCCAGGACCGATATTTGCTGGCAGAAAGGAAACATTCTTCATCCAATTTTATTTTTCCACTCAGTATGTTTGCAGGTTTTACTCTCAAGATTTATTACAGTGAGATAAGGGCTAAAATTCATATCCCTGATCTCTCAATGATTCAGGTGCATTCAATTCCACTCAGGACAATGACACATTTGGTTACCAATGCTACTGTGACATGAGAGCAAAAATGGAAGAGCTGCTGGAATCCAGGTGGAATGGGCATGCATTGGGCTGGTCGGGTGTGAATGGTTCAGGGATTCCAGGTTCAGCTTGGAGAATGCACTTGTTTTCTCTCCCCAGAGGATTTTTCCGATCTTGAGCAACATGGAGTTTGAGGAGTGGCACCCATGACATGGTGTCTGCACCACAGTCATTGCCTGAGGTCACAGAGGAGAGGCATGACACCATGATGGCTTCACTATTCCCATGACAACCGGAGAAGCTTTCACTCCTGGCTGCTTCAGACCAAGATTGAAAACAAGCACCAGCTCAGTTGGGTTGGTCAGAGGAAATACAAAGGGAGTGAATTCCAGGGACCTACGGTTTTCAAAAATGTTATTCTAAACTCGTTGGCCTGGAGACGAGAAGCCAGGCTGTGTACAGTGTACAGCCCTGTGATTGGTGGATTGCTCCAGGACCAGGCAGGACAAGGAACCCCTCTGAAACCTGACAGCTGACACTCAACTCCAGGTTTGCTAGGTGACACTGTTCTCATTTGTCTGCACCAGGCCCCATGACAACAAGCAATTATCCCCCACCAGGTCCAGTGGTCCAGTTTGAGCAGAGGAGTGCTTGGTGGCACGTGGATCACCAAGCTGAGCACCGACTCCACCGTATTTTCTTCCGAATCTTCTCCTCTAGGACTTGGCACACCCGTAATATCCTAGTCAGGAAACTAGACTAGAGTCCTAGCAACCACACTGAATGATGGCTGGTGAAAGCTCAGGGCAGTGGAGAATGCAGTGAGCACCGTGGATTAGGTGATCTATGAATTGAGACACTTCATACCCAATCTTGTGGGTTGCTCCTCATTTCCTAGAAAATTCAGCAATGACACAGCTGTAAACTGGAAAGTGTGCCTTCTAGGTGAAGGTGGGTGCCTCTTCTGATGGCTAATATGGAGATGTGGGAGTCATTCACTCAGCATGTTGAACGGAGGACAGGATGGTGCTGACATGCAAAGAGAGATGTTCTGGGCTCACTCCACCTGCAAGGCCACACCTCTTTGCTACCTTACAACTGGTCTGCACTCAGAAATTTACCTGGGGAATTTCCAGGGTCACCTCAATTCACCTCGACATGTAGAAATGCCTGTCCTTTCTGTGTTCACACAAGTGTTCATTATCTTGACCACACTAGTGCCTGTCTGCCACAGAACACTGTGGGATATTGCCATGAATCCTCTTACCAGCTTCAGGAGGATGCTGACTACAAGACAGTGGATGATATTGTTAGACTCCAATATGAACCAATCCCCAGAGATTCAAAATGCACACACAATAATGCAAGTCACACAAGGAGGTTTTATTTAAAGCAAGCTCAAGCCTAGACCACGACCAGCCCCTCAGAACACTACAATGGCTGAGTGTGGAGCAGCCCAGAGGGGTGAGAAAGCACTATATTTAAGAGAATTTCAAGCATTCACACACAAAGACCTGTACATTATTGGTTAACATTTGAATGGCTAAACATTCGTCCTCTTTGGTTGGGTCCCATAAATCTATTTGATTCTCATTGGGTCCTGCCAGAACTGAATGGTCCTGAGGAAGAAGGGAGGAGGGAAAGGGTGAACTATGCAGGAGATGAGATGGAACTAGACCCTCATGTCAATGATAGATAAGGTTTCTGGGCAGCTGGACATTCCTTGGGCAGATATCTCTTAATAGCCTTGACAAGCACAGGGCGCAAGATGTCCTGTTTGTCCTTTATTGGTTCCTGAAGGCTCTGTTCCAACTGACTATATCCTGGGGATTAAGATAGTTTCTTATTCTTTAGTGTTTGCACACCCTTTCCTGGAAGGGGGTTTTAAAGGCCAGTTCATGAAATGGCTGGTTTACACAAGATGGCTGCACAGATGTCACCCTGTTCTCAACACTTCCAAGATGAATACTCAAAGAGGGAAAGTAAGGACATTTGAGGGGCAAGGAAATCATAAGTGTGTTGGAGCTGAAAACCTACTTCAATGAAGAGACACTTTAAATCAGGTCAGACTTCATGGTCCACCCACAAATTCCACAACACTTCTTCAGCTTCAACATACTCCACGAATAGAGGAAGTAGTAATTGCTAGTTCATTCTGTAAGCAACCATCATTATGGACCTTAATTCCCCTTGCAAGGACCACAATGCCCTTGCAAATTCATGGATCTTTCTTGTTGCTATCAAGGGACAGCTGATTATACATATGCTGATTCATATTGTTTTTGGCATAAGGACCATGAGGAAAGACTTTCCTTACAACACAGCCCTTACATGGACAAACTACAATTTAAATGAGTTGAATTTGGAATATGCAGAATTGAACACACCTCACGAAATACAGACTGCACCACAATATCAGAAATGTAAACACAAATAGCTCTGCTAAAAGGTAAATGTGAAGAACCAACATGGGCAAAACCTGAATATCAAAACATGAGTGGTTCAAGAATATCGGAATATGGGATAGGACTTCCTGAGCAAAAAATGTGTACCACAGGCATTTGGAAATTCTCAAATCCTTTTATTTCTTGACTTGTTCCTACCCACCACCAACCTCCCACTTGCCTAAAGCATCTGCTTACCCTCTTTGGGTGTGAGTTCCTATAAAGAAGGGCTCTTTTGTCATGCCTTACCATGCAAAGAGCAATCCAATAATTCCCAGGTAAGTGGTAAACTTGGGAAAAACAAATGATTTACCCACTTCTACAGTGCATCTCTTTAGGACATCCATCAACATTAACAAGAATCTCTACACATACTCGTTCATTTTGACACTGGAGCTCCAAAGATAGTGGGAGAGTAGGTGGTAAATTCCCCCTTTTTCCTGAATGCTATCAGCACAAACTAACAAGGATTCAGGCCCAAACCCTACCATTTTTCCTCAAGTCATAAGCAAGCCAATACAAATAAAACTGACTAGGAAATCAGGACCAGGGGCGGCTGTCTTTTGTCTTCCCTTGTTGGTTTTCCAGTTGAGTTGGTGGTTCACATGCAAAGTACTCTGGTGTGGAAGTCCCCTTCATTGGCAGTCTGGGAGTGTAGTCCAAGAAACCTGGAAACCGGCAAGGGCCCGTGAGGTGTCATTTTGAATTTCATGCCATTGCAAGCTGGTACACATTGCCTATCAGGAGAATTGGCTGGAAATAGAGGGTCAGAGCATACTCATGAGTGAGATGTAACGTCTGAACAAAGGAGAGTTGAAAGATGTGAAGAAAGAAGTAGTCATAAGCAATGCAGGTGACTGGGGATACACAGCTCTGTTTGAGTGCAACTGCTGACTGAAAGGAGTCAATGGAAATTGCTTGCAGGTGAAACTGGTAGTTGTTGAACAGTGTTGATTCCATTGAATAAGAGAGGAGAAAATGTAAAAGATAGGGAGGGTAGGAGGTTTGTACACTCAGAAGTGTTTTCTCTTCAATTCTTCCACTGGGTTGCTGCTAGGGATTGGAATCCTTGCCTTTCTGCTTGCAAAACCAGCACCCTACCAGATGGGCTATATCATCAACACAGGAACAGCTCCTTTAAGGGACATGACTTGATCCCCTCAGGTTCTGTGTCTGTAAAGCTGTATGCAGAAAACTATACCTACACAATACCAATTAAAGACTAAGAAATTCTTAATTCTCCTTTTCACAACACTCTTGCAAATAACATTTTTGCATCTCAAGACCCACAGTCTAGGGGTGTGTCCTGAGGGAAGGAATTATCCCCTTTACTTAATGAGGAAACTTTAAGCTGATCGGTTATAACTGATCCCTGAACACAAAATTATGGCAGTGATCCATGGAGGACAGGGCAAGATGAGAGTCATGAATATGTGGCTATGAGAATATGCTCAGGTTGTTAGTATGAAAGGAGATTTTGGGGATATTTCGCCATTGCAACCCCCAGACATTACATTCACAATATACTGACAGATTCCTTGTTCTTTTTTTTTTTTTTTTTAAAGTCTCCTTTTGGCCTTTTACTTTGGAAAATTCTAACCAGCAGGGAGCTGTGCAAAATGCCACAGGCCAGTGCTGGTTCTGTTTCTTGCCTATCATTCCAGGTAGGGGTGAGGTAGAGGAAGGGCTTTCTCCTGGGAGAGGCCAGTTTCCTTCAATGAGGGAATGCCTCATCTCCTTAGCCAGATGATGTCAGGAGACATAAACAGGCAAAGGCAAGTGGTGATGGCTCTTGGGGTTTGGGTTTCCAGGACCCATATTTGCTGGCAGAAAGGAAAAATTGCACATCCAATTTCAATCTTGCTCATGGTAAGTTTGTAGCTTTTACTCTAAAGATTTCTAACATTGAAAGATGGGCTGAAATTCATATTCATGAACACTCAATGATTCAGTGGCATTCAATTACACTCAGGACAATGCCTCTCTTGGGTTCTAGTGCTCGTGTGACATGAGAGCAAAGTGGGAGTGCTACTCTATCCAGGTGGAAGTTGCAGGACTTGGGTAGGTAGGTTGCGAATGGCACTGGGATTCCAGGCTCCACTTAGGGGACAGTTGGTTTCTCTCCTCAGAGGGTATTTCTGAGCCTTCAGCAACATCAGATTTGAGGAGTGGCTACTGTGACCTGGTGCCCACAGTGCATATTCCGCCTGAGGTCACAGAGGAAAGACCTGGCAGCATGATGGCATCACTGTTCCCATGGCAACCAGAGAAACTTCCACACCTAGCCACTTCTGACCAAGAGTGAAAACAAGAACCAACTAAGTTGTGATGATCAGAGGAAAGAAGAAGCGAGTGAGTGCCAGGGAACTGAGGTTTTCCAATATAAGATTCTAACCTCTTCAGCCAGGAGAGCACAGTCCCTTGGTCCATGTATCCCTCCAGGACCAGGTAGGTAGGACAAGAACATTCTCTGAAGTCTGAAAGCTCACACTAAACTGAAGGTCTGCTAGATGTTGCTGCACTTGTTTGGCCTCAACAGGCATCATGACAGCAGGCAATTATCCCCCCAATTACAGTGTGCCTAGATGGGCGGAGGTGTGGTTGGGGACACATGGATCACCAATCAGAGCACCGGCTCCTGCACTATTTCCTTCTGAAACCCAATCCTCCAGGACGGGGCACACTCAGAATAGCCTAGTCAGGAAAATAGCCTAGGGCCCTACCAACCACACCAAATCATGGCTGGCGAGAGCTCCTGACAGAGGAGCATGCAGTGAGCATGGTGTGTTAAGCATTTTTCAAGTGAGACACTTCACAAACAATCTTGCGAGTTGCTAATGTTTTCCTAGAAAGTTCAGCCAGGCGAGAGCTGGGAACCTGGGAAGTGGGTCTTCTAGGTGAATGTTGATGCACCTTCTGAAGGCTTATATGGAGTCATGGGAGTCATTCACTCAGGATGTTTGATGGAGGATACGATGGTGCTGTCATGCCAGGAGAGATATTCTGGGCTCACTACACCTGCAAGGTCACACCTCCTTGGCTGTGGCCTTACAACTAAGCAGCACTCAGAAATTTACCTGCTGGCAAATTCCAGGGCCACCTCAATTCACCTCAAGATGCAGAAATGTCTGTCCTATCTGTGTTCACACTTAATTTCTTTCTCTTGACCATTGTAGTGCCAGCCTGGTGCAAGGCCCTATGGAAAACTCCCACCAGTCCTCTTAGCAGCCCCAAGGAGGATGCTGACTACAAACCAGTAGATGATATAAGAGCCTGCTGATGGCATGGGGAACACAGCATCACATGGCATAACTCCTGATTGGAACATGCACTGTGCTGAAAGGGCTATGATGAAAAGCTTCCAACATCAATATTCCAAGAGGGAGAGCAAGGAAATTTGTTGGCACCGAATGCAGAAGACTGTTGGTGCTGAAAGCCTACTTCAATGAAGAGACATTCTAAAACTTTTCATCATTTTCTACCCTCAAATTCCACAACAAGTCTTCAAGTTCAACATACACTACAAATACAGAAAGTAGTTCTTGCCAGTTCATTCTGTAAGCAACCATCACAACCATTACAGACCCTAACTCCCCTTGCAAGGACCTCAAAGTCCTTGCAATCTAGCAGTTCATTCTTGTTGCTCTCAAGGGACAGCTGATTATACATAAGCTGATTCATAGTTTTTCTGGCACAAGAACAAGGAGAAAAGGCTTTCTTTAAAACACAGCACTTATTCCCATGAACCTAAATTTAAACAAGTTGAATTTGGACGATGCAGCACCAAAACCAGCTCTCGAAATAAAGACTGCATCACAACATCACAAATGTAAACAGAAACAGCTCTGCTAAAAGGCAAGAGTGAAGACCAAAACTCAATGTCAAAACAACAGTGGTTCAAGATGTCTGAATGTGGGATTGGACTGAATTAGCAGGGATCTTGAACCACAGGCATTTGCAAATTGTCAATGCATTTTATTTCTAGACTTGCTTCTACTCACCACCAGCCCTCAACATGCCTAAAGTCTCTGTTTTCTTCCTTTTGGTGTGAGTTCCTCCAAAGAACGGTTTTTTCCTTCCCTTTCCCTGCAAAG
Organism: Sciurus carolinensis; assembly: GCF_902686445.1. Lineage (NCBI taxonomy): Eukaryota > Metazoa > Chordata > Mammalia > Rodentia > Sciuridae > Sciurus > Sciurus carolinensis. Next base: position 1,988,852 of record NW_025920103.1, read on the forward strand.
CACACTCCAATAAACCACAGTTCTGTGCCAAAAATGAGAACAACATATGCTTTTCCTACATCTACAGTGCATCTCTTGAGGACATCCATCAACATTAACAAGAGTCTCTACACCTGTTCTGTCCATTTTGACACTGGAGTTCCAAATATTGTTGGAGAGTAAGTGGTAAATTCCCCCTTTCTCCTGAATGCTATCAGCAAAAACTAACAAGGATTTAGGCACAAATCCTACCATTTTTCCTCAAGTCATAAGCAAGCCAATACAAAATAAAACTGACTAGGAAATCAGAACCAGGGGTGGTTGTCTTTTGTCTTCCCTACTTGGTTTTCCAGTTGAGTTGGTGGTTCACATGCAAAGTGCTCCTGTGTGGAAGACCCATTCATTGGCAGTCTGGGAGTGTGACCAAGAAGCCTGGAAATTGGCAAGGGTCAGTGAGGTGTCATTTTGAATTTTGTGCCACTGCAAGTTGGTGCACATGCCTATAAGGAGAATTGGCTGGAAAAAATTGTCATAGAACACTCATGAGTGAGATGTAAGGTTTGAACTAGGAGAGTTGAAAGATGTGAAGAAAGAAGTAGTCTTAAGCCATGCACATGACTGGGACAGCTGCTGGCAGAAACGAGTCAATGGAAATTGCTTGCAGGTGAAACTGCTACTTGTTGAACAGTGTTGATTCCGTTGATTAAGAGAGGAGAAAAGGAAAAAGGTTGGGATGTTAGGAGTTTTGCACACTCAGAAGAGTTTTCTCTTCAATTCTTCCACTGGCTTGGTGATGGGGATTGGAATCCCTGCCTTTAGAATTGCAAAGTCAGTGTCCGATCAGATGGGCGATTTTGTCAACACAGAAACAGCTCCTTTAGGGACATGACTTGATCTCCTCAGTTTCTATGTCTGTGAAAGTGTATGCAGAAAACCATGCCTACACAAGGCCAATCAAAGACTAAGGTATTCTTAATTCTCCTTTTCACAAAATTCTTGCAAATAACCTTTTTTGCATCTCAACACCCAGAGTCTAGGGGTGTGTCCTGAGGAAAGAATTATCCCTTTTACTTAAGGAGGAAACCGTTTGTAGCTGATCCCTAAGCACAAAATTATATCAGTGACCTACTGGAGGACAGGGCAAGACAAGAGGTACGAATATGTAGCTATGAAATATGCTCAGGTTGTTAGTATGAAAGGAGATTTTGGAGCTATTTCACCATTGCAACCCCCAGACATTACTTTCACAATGTACTGGAAGCTTCCATGTTCTTTTTTTTTTTTTTTTTTTTTTTGTCTCCTTTAAGTATTTTACTTTGGAAAATTCTAAGCAGCAGGGTGCTGTGCAAAATGCCACAAGCCAGTGCTGGTTCTGATTCTTGCCTATCATCCCAGGTAGGGGTGAGGTAGAGGAAGGTGTGTCTCCTGGGAAAGTCCAGATTCCTTCAAAGAGGGAATGCCTCATCAACTTTGCCTGACGATGTCAGGAGACATAAACAGGCAAAGGCAAGTGGTGATGGCTCTTGGCATCTGGGTTCCCAGGAACCATATTTGCTGGCAGAAAGGAAAAAATTGCACATCCAATTTCAATATTCCTCGTGGTAAGTTTGTAGCTTTTACTCTAAAGATTTCTAACATTGAAAGATGGGCTGAAATTCATATCCATGAACACTCGATGATTCAGTGGTATTTAGTTACACTCAGGACAAAGACTCTCTTGGTTTCCAGTGCTCCTGTGACTTAAGAGCAAAGCGGGAGTGCTCCTCTATCCAGGTGGAAGTTGCAGGACTTGGGTAGGTAGGTTGTGAATGTCACTGGGATACCAGACTCTGCTTGGAGAACAGTTGGTTTCTTTCCCCAGAGTGTTTTCCCGAGCCTTGATCAACATGGTGTTTGAGGAGTGGCTCCTTGACCTGGCACCCACAGTGCAGGTTCCGACCTGAGGTCACAGAGGAGAGTTCTGACAGCACTATGGCATCATCCTTCCCATGGCAACCAGAGAATCTTCCGCTCCTAGCTGCTTCATACCAAGAGTGAAAACAAGCACCACCTCAGTTGTGATGGTCACAGAAAAGAAGAAGCAAGTGAGTGCCAAGGAACTGAGATTTTCCAAAATGGGATTCTAACCTCTTCGGCCAGGAGAGCACAGCCCCATGGTCTGTGGATCCCCCCAGACCAGGTAAGACAAGGAAGTTCTCTGAAGTCTGACAGCTCACACTAAACTTCAAGTCTGCTATGTGTCGCTGCACTTACTTGGCCTCACCAGGCATCATTACAGCAGACAATTATCCCCCAACAGTTAGAGTGTGCCTGTATGGGTGGAGGTGTGCTTGGGGACACATAGATGAACAAGCTGAGCACTGGCTCCTGAGCTATTTCCTTCTGAACACAATCCTACTGGACTGGGCACACTTGGAATAGCCTAGTCAGGAAAATACCCTAAGGACCTACCAAGCAAACCAAATCATGGCTGGTGAGAACTCCTGGCATTTGAGCATGCAGTGAGCATGATGTGTTAAGCATTTTTCAAGTGAGACACTTCACACACAATCTTGCAAGTTGCTCCTCTGTTCTTAGAAAGTTGAGCCAGGTGTCAGCTGCAACTAGGGAAGTGGGTCTTCTGGGTGAGAATGGATGCATCTTCTGAAGGCTTATATGGAGTCATGGGAGTCATTCACTCAGGATGTTTGATGGAGGATATGATGGCGTTGACATGCCAGGAGAGATATTCTGGGCTCACTACAGCTGCAAGGCCACACCTCCGTGGCTGTGGCCTTACAACTAAGCAGCACTCAGAAATTTACCTGCTGGCAAATTCCAGGGCCACCTTAATTCACCTTGAGATTCACAAATATCTGTTCTATCTGTGCTTTCACATGAGTATTTTCTCTTGACCATCCTTGTGCCAGCCTGGCACAAGGCCCTGTGGAATATTCCCACCAGTCCTCTTAGCAGCCCTGAGTAGGAATGAAGACTGCAAGGCAGTGGATGATATAAAACCCTGCTGATGGCATGGGGAACACAGCATCACATGGCATAGCTCCAGATTGGAGCATACACCGTGCTGAAAGGGCTATGATGAAAAGCTTCCAACATGAATATTCACAGGGGGAGAGGAAGGACAGTTTTTGGCACAAATGCAGAAGTGTGTTTGTGCTGAAACCCTACATCAATGAGACATTCTAAAACTTTTCAGCCCTCATCGTCTATCCTCAAATTCCACGACAAGTCTTCAGATTCAACATACTCTAAAAATACAGAAAGTAGTACTTGCCAGTTCATTCTGTAAGCAACCATCATTACAGACCCTAAATGCCCTTGCAAGAACCTCAAAGCCCTTGGAAACTCACAGCTCTTTCTTTTTGCTCTCAAGGGACAGCTGGTTTTACATAAGCTGATTCATAGTTTTTCTGGCACAAGAACCAGGAGAAAAGGCTTTCTTTTAAACACAGCACTTATTCCCATGAACCTCAATTTAAATGAGTTTAATATGGAATATGCAGCACTGAATCCAGCTCTCAAAATAAAGCCTGCACCACAATATCACAAATATAAACAGAAACAGCTCTGCTAGAAGGCAAAACTGAAGACCAAAACTCAATATCAAAGCAGGAGTGGTTCAAGATATCTGAATGTGGGATCGGAATGACTGAGCAGGGGTCTTGTACCACAAGCATTTGCAAATTGTCAAATGCTTTTTATTTCTTGACTTGCTTCTACCCACCACCAACCTGCAACATGCCTAATGTCTCTGGTTTCTACCTTTCTGTGTGAATTCATCCAATGAATGGATTTTTTCTTCCCTTTCCCTGCAAAGCACACTCCAATAAACCACAGTTCTGTGGTAAATATGAGAACAACATATGCTTTTCCCACTTCTATAGGGCATCGCTTGAGGACATCCATCAACATTAACAATAGTCTCTACATGTGCTCCATCTCTTTTGACACTGGGTCTCCAGAGATCATGGGAGAGTAGGTGGTAAATACCCCCTTTGTCCTTAATGCTATCAGCACAAACTAACAAGGATTCAAGCACAAAACCTACCATTTTCCTCAAGTCGTAAGCAAGTCAATACAAAATAAAACTGATTAGGAAATCAGGACCAGGGGCGGTTGTCTTTTTTTTTAAAATTTATTTTTATTGTAAACAAATGGAATACATGTTGTTTCTGTTTTACATGGAGTAACACCATACCATTTGCGTAATCATACATTTACATAGGGTAATAATTTTTGATTCCTTCTCTTATATTTTTCCTTCCCCCTACCCCACCCACACCTTGTTTTTCTCTATACAGTTCCTCCTTCCTCTATTCTTGCCCCCCTCCAACCCCCATTATGTGTCATCATCCACTTATCAGTGAGATCATTTGTCCTTGGCTGTTTTGAGATTGGCTTATCTCACTTAGCATGATATTCTCCAATTTCATCCATTTGCCTGCAAATGCCATAATGTTATTATTCTTATAGCTGAGTGATATACCATTGTATATATATACCACAGTTTCTTTATCCACTCATCATTGAAGGACAATTGTTGGTTCCACAGTATGGTTATTGTGAATTGAGAAGCTATGAACATTGATGTGGCTGTATTTCTGTAGTATGCTGATTTTAAGTCCTTTGGGTATAGGCCGAGAAGTGGGATAGCTGGATCAAATGGTGGTCCATTCCAAGTTTTCTAAGGAATCTCCACACTGCTTTCCAGAGTGGCTGCACTAATTTGCATCCCCACCAGCAATGTATGAGTATACCTTTTCCCCCACATTCTCTCCAACACCAATTGTTGCTTGTATTCTTGAAAATCACCATTCTAAATGGGGTTAGATGGAATCTTAGGGTGGTTTTGATTTGCATTTCTCTTATTAGTAAAGATGGTGAACATTTTTTCATATGTTTGTTGATTGCTTGTAGATCTTCTTATGTGAAGCATCTGTTCATATCCTTAGCCCATTTGTTGATTGGGTTATTTGTATTCTTGATATAGAGTTTTCTGAGTTCTTTATATATTCTGTGCTCTACTGAAGTATTAGTGGCGAAGATATTCTCCCTCTCTATAGGCTCTCTCTTCACATTGCTGATAGTTACCTTTGCTGAGAGAAAGCTATTTAGTTTGAATCTATCCCAGTTATTGATTCTTGCTTTCATTTCTTGTGCTATGGGAGTCCGGTTGAGGAAGTCTGATCCTAAGCCAACAAGTTGAAGATTTGGACCTACTTTTTCTTCTATAAAATGCAGGGCCTCTGGTCTGATCTCAAGGTCCTTGATCCATCGTGAGTTGATTTTTGTGCAGGGTGAGATATAGGGATTTAGTGTCATTCTGTTGCATATGGATTTCCAGTTTTCCCAGCACCATTTGTTGAAGAGGCTATCTTTTCTCCATTGCATAGTTTTGGCACCTTTGTCTAGTATGATTAAATTGTATTTATTTGGGTTTGTGTCCATGTCCTCTATTCTGTACCATTGATCTACATGTCTCTTTTGGTGCGAATACCATGCTGTTTTTGTTACTATTGCTTTGTAGTATAGTTGAAGTTCAGGTATTACGATACCCTGTTTTATTCTTCCTGCTAAGGTTTCTTATTCTGGGTTTCTTATTCTTCTGGATGAATTTCATGATTGCTTGCTCTATTTCTGTAAGTTACATCATTGAGATTTTAACTGGAATTGCATTGAAACTGTATAGCACTTTTGGTAGTATGGCCATTTTGACAATATTAATTCTGCCTATCCAAGAACATGGGAGATATTTCCATCTTCTAAGGTCTTCCTCAATTTCTTTCTTCAATGTTTTGAAGTTTTCATTGTAGAGATCTTTTACCTCTTTGATTAGATTGATTCCCAAGTATTTTTTTGAGGCTATTGCAAATGGAGTTGTTTTTCCTCATTTCCCTTTCAGCTGTTTCATCGCTTGTGTATAAAAATGTTTAGATTTATGCATGTTGATTTTATAGCCTGCTATTTTGCTGAATTCATTGATGAGGTCTAGAAGTTTTCTGGAGGAAGTGTTTGGATCCTCTAAATATAGACTCATTTCATCAGCAAATAATGACAGCTTAAGTTCCTGTTTTCCTATTCATATCCCTTTAATGTCTTTAGTCTGCCTAATTGCTCTGGCTAGAATGTCAAGGACAACGTTGAATGGAAGTGTGAAAGAGGACATCCCTGTCTTGTTCCCATTTTTAAAGGGAATGGTTTCAGTTTTTCTCCATTAAGAATGATGTTGGCCATGGGCTTAGCATAAATAACCTTTAAAATGTTCGGGTATGTTCCTACTATTCCTATTTTTCTAGTGTTTTGAGCATGAAGGGGTGTTGTATTTTGTCAAACACTTTTTCTGTGTCAATTGAAATAACCATATGATTCTTATGCTTAAGTCTATTGACATGATGGATTACATTTATTGATTTATGAATGTTAAACCACCCTTGCATTCCAGGGATGAACCCCACTTGATCGTGGTGCACAATTTTCTTAATGTGTTTTTGGAAACGGTTTGCCAATATTTTGTTAAGGATCTTTGCATCTATATTCATCAAGGATATTGGTCTAAAATTTTCTTTCCTTGATGTGTCTTTGCCTGGTTTGGGTATGAGGGTGATATTAGCTTCATAGAATGAGTTTGGTAGGGTACCCTCCTTTTCTATTTCCTGGAATGAGTTGTTCTTTGAAGGTCTTGTACAACTTGGCTGAGAATCCATCCGGTCCTGGGCTTTTCTTGGATGGTAGGTTTTTAATGGCTTCTTCTATTTCATTGCTTGATATTGATATGTTTAAATCGTGAATGTCCTCCTGGTTCAGTTTAGGAGGAGCATATGTCTTAGAAATTTGTCAATGTCTTTGGTAGTTTCTATTTGGTTGGAATACAGATTTTCAAAGTAGCTTCTCATTATGTTCTGTGCCGGGGTCAGCCCTAGCAGGAGTCCATGGGTTCCACACAGGTAAATGGGGCACGGGGAGACAGCATCGGTGATGGATGGAGAATGAAAGACAGTCTCTAGTTCTGTTGCATCAATCCCACTTTATTCTGGGGAAGGCTGGGTTTATATACATTTTTTTTCAGGCTATAATGGCATTCTTGTGGTTAATATTAAAGAAGTTTCAAAAGCATAGGCAGAAAACAACAACCTTACAGATTATCCTTACCTAATCACAATTGTTTTAAGAATATCTAACTACATCGATGAGCTAATATAATGTTTATTTCCTTAATCTAAACTCTATGTGACCTAAGACTATTCTTATTATTCTCGTGGTTAAAGCGATAGACAAGTAATCTCATGTGACCATCTCTACTAGGTCCATCTGGTTAATATCTAAATTGCTGAGTTAAGGGCTACAGGAGGGCAGTGGTCCCAATGGTTATTGTGTACCAATGTTTATTATAGGGGTGACATATTCTTTGTAGGAAGGAAGGAATGTTGTGAAACCTTATTCTCTTACCTCACCACCACATGTAAACAAAACCATCGTTAGAATTTAATCAGCCTGTTGGAGACAAAGTCAGATCTATGACTATTTTCTCCAGAGGCTTTCAGGGAATCATTGCATGGTTGCAAAATTATTTTTAATTTGTTAGTGGTAAAGACCCATTGTTTTTCAGATTGTAGGTAATATTTTCTGGAATTTTTGTTGTATTCCCCTCGTCCCCTTAAGCAATCCATTCAGACTGAAATGAGTAATATATTAACAGAAAAACATAGCAGAAAAAACACCATGCTCTGGAGCAAAACATCCGTCATTCCTTTAGTATGAGCCTTTGCAAATATCCTCCAGAGGATCTTTGTCAAGCACTGGATGGAATTCCAGATGCCCCTGCAGTTCTGTATCTTAGTGGTGTATGTTGTGCTATTTCCTTTTCATCATGAATTTTAGTAATATGAGTTTTCTCTCTCCTTCTCTTTGTTAGTGTGGCTAAGGGTTTGTCTATTTTGTTTACTTTCTCAAAGAACCAACTTTTTGCTTTGTCAATTTTTTGAATTGTTTCTTTTGTTTCAATTTCATTGATTTCAGCTCTGATTTTAATTATTTCCTGTCTTCAACTACTTTTGCTGTTATTCTGTTCTTTTTTTCCTAGGGCTTTGAGCTGTAATGTTAGATCATTTAGTTGTTGACTTTTCATTCTTTTCTGGAATGTGCTCCATGCAATGAATTTTCCTCTTAGTTCCGCTTTCATAATGTTCCAGAGATATTGATATGTCATATCATTGTTCTCTTTGACCTCTAAGAATTTTTTTATCTCCTCCCTGATGCTTTTGTTATCCATGTTTCATTCAATAGCATATTATTTAGTCTCCAGGTGTTGGATTAATTTCTGTTTTTTATTTTGTCATTGATTTCTATTTTCAGTCCATTATGATCTGATAGAACACAAGGCAATATCTCTATTTTTTTGCATTTCCTAAGGGCTGCTTTGTGGCATAACATATGGTCTATTTTCGAGAAGGTTCCATGTGCTGCTGAGAAGAAAGTGAATCCACTTGTTGATGGATGGAATATTCTATATATGTCTATTAATTCTAGGTTATTGATTTTGTTATGAGTTCTATGGTTTCTTTGGTTGGTTTTTGTTTGGAAGATCTATCTAGTGATGACAGTGGTGCATTAAAGTCACCCAGAATTATTGTGTTGTGGTCTATGTGATTCCTGAAATTGAGAAGAATTTGTTGATGTACAGGGATGCACCATTGTTTGAGGCATAAATATTTACTATCATTATGTCTTCCTGATTTATGGTTCCCTTAAGCAGTATGAAATGTCCTTCTTTATCCCTTCTGACCAACTTTGGATTGAAGTCCACTTTATCTGATATAAGGTTGGAAACCCCCTGCTTTTTTACTGAGTCCATGTGCTTGGTAGGTTTTTTCCCATCCTTTCACCTTTAGTCTGTGAATGTCTTTTTCTACAAGATGAGTCTCTTTCAGGCAGTATATTGTTGGGTCTTTATTTCTAATCCATTCTGCCAGTCTATGTCTTTTGATTGATGAGTTTAGGCCATTAATGTTCAGGGTTATTATTGAGATATGATTTGTATTCCCAGTCATTTGACTTATTTTGGTTTTTAAGTTGGCTTGGTTTCTCCTTTGAGTGGTTTTTCTCTAAGGTAGTTCCCCCCTTTGCTTACCTCCATTGTTGTTTTTCATTTCCTCCTCATGGAATATTTTGTTGAGAACATTCTGTAGCACAGGCTTTCTATTTGTAAATTCTTTAACTTTTGTTTATCATGGAAGGATTTTATTTCATCTTCAAATCTGAAGGTTAGTTTTGCTGTGTATAGGATTCTTTGTTGGCAACATGTTCTTTCAGAGCTTGAAATAGTTGTTCCAGGCCCTTCTAGCTTTTAGAGTCGTGTTGAGAAGTCGGCTGCTATCCATATTGGTCTCACCCTATATGGTAATCTGATGCTTTTCTATCGCAGCCTTCAAATCCTATCTTTATTTTGAATGTTAGGCATTTTCATTATAATGTGCCTCGGTGTGGATCTGTTGTGATTTTGTGCATTGTGTTCTCTAGGCCGCTTGTGTTTGATTTTCCATTTCATTCTTCAGGTTTGGGAAATTTTCTGATATTATTCATTGAATAGGTTGTTCATTCCTTTGGTTTGTATCTCTGTGCCTTCCTCAATCCCAATAATTCTTAAATTTGGTCTTTTCATGATGTCCCATAGTTCTTGGAGATTCTGTTCATGATTTCTTAGCATCTTCTCTGTTTGGGCAACTTTATTTTCAAGATTAAGATTTTGTCTACATTGTCTGAGGTTCTGTCTTACAAGTGGTCTAGTCTTTTGGTGATGCTTTCCATTGAGTTTTTTATTTGGTTTATTGTTTCCTCATTTCAAGGATTTCCATTTTGTTTTTTTTTTTTTTTTTTTTTTGAGAATCTCTATCTCTTTGTTGAAATGATCTTTTGCTTCCTGCACTTGCTCTTTCAGCTTATTGGTATTATCACTCATTGTCTGCTTTTGCTCTCTTATCTCATCCTTTGCTTCACAAATCATCTTAATCTTGTATATTTGAAGTCCTTTTCTGACATTTCTTCTAACATACTGTCATTGGATTCCATTAATATAGAATCTAGATTTGTTTGGATCATTTTCTTCCCTTGTTTTTTCATGTTGTTCATGTATCTTCCCCTCTAGCAGTGCAGATCTGGGTATTGCAGATTTCCCCCTATAGGCTTATAGTGGCCCTATAGGTTTCCAAAACCCTTTCTTTAAGGGGAGATCAATATTAGCAGTGTCCAATTCAGACACTATGCAATCCTAGACCAAATAGCCCCTATGAGGACAATAACAAAATTGTCATAATAAACATAATGAGTTCAAATATTATCTTCAGTAAAACAGATTTGCAATAAGTTCAGCAGTTTCAAATGGAGGACAAAGAGGATGCAGAGGGATGTAGAATGTGGCTATTAATCAAATAAGAAAAGATTATACAGAAGTTCTAGATAATAGAAAGGGTGAGAGTGTAATCAAAGAAATTGGATGTTAGCATGCAAAAAAGGGAGAAAGAGACTCTGAGGGAAGAGGTAAACAAAAGGAAAAGAGAGCAAGAAAAGTAAAGAAATAAAAACTTAAATTTTTCAATAGGGAGAAAAAAAAATATCTATCAGTATAGCAGTCATATAGTAATGAAACCTCCCAGAGTTCAGTAGCCTGATGCATGAGAGTTAACTTACAATGAGCTTCAAGCCTCCAGCAGGCGTCTCAGGATGGTTTTGCCCCACCTAAAGATCGGAGTTACAGGCTCCCAGGATATCCAAGATGGCCGCTCTGACTTCGAAATGTGTTGGCAAATGGGGAGGCTGCAGCTCAGGGGTGGACGTGGTCAACTGGAGGTCCTGGAAGTGGGGTGTGGTTGGGCAGGTAGGGGTCCTGTAACTTGGGTGTGTTTGGTGTGGTTTGCGGTGTCCTGGAGGCCGGGTAGCAATCATTTGGTCTGGGGTCCCGGTGATAGGAGCGCAGTCATGTGATCTGGGGGTCCTGGCAGCAGGGAGCAGTCAGTTGATGTGAGGGCCCCAGAGGAAGGGAGTGATAGATTGGCTGAGGGATCCTGGAGACGGGGCTCTGTCAGTCTGGCCAGGGGTCCTACAGGGCCTAGTTGTTGTCTCAAAAGGTTGGCAGCCATGTGTAATGAAACCGTTAGGTACTGTAACAGTAAACTTCCAGGCCAAGAGCAGGCAGCTGTGCTCCACTGGCAGTCAATGATCAGTTTGCTGACTGTTGTTGGATGATCAGGGAGGTGAACCTGGTGTGTTGGGAGATGGATAGGTGTAAGGCAAGGCGATGGACAGGCAAGAGCAGGCAAATGGCCATGGTTGTCTTTTTGTCTTCCCTTGTTGGTTTTCCAGTTGACCTAGTGTTTCACATGCAAGGTGCTCTGGTATGGAAGTCCTCTTCATTGGCAGTCTGGGAGTATGTCCAAGAAGCCTGGAAAATTGGCAAGGGCCAGTTAATTGTCATTTGAATTTCATGCCGTGAAGCCAGTGCACATTGCCTATAGAGAGAATTGGCTGGAAAAAGATGGCCATAGCATACACATGAGTGAGATGTAACGACTGAATTAAGGAGAGTTGAAAGATGTGAAGAAAAGTAGTAGTCTTAAGCAATACAGGTAACTGGGGATAAACTGCTCTGTTGAGTGCCGCTCCCAGCTGAAAGGAGTCCAATGGAAATTGCTTTCAGGTGAAACTGGTAGTTGTTGAACAGTGTTGATTCCGTTGAATAAGAGAGGAAGTAAATGCAAAAGGTTGGGTGGATAGGAGTTTGCACACTCCGAAGTGTTTTCTCTTCATTCTTCCACTGGTTTGCTGCTAGGGATTCCAACCACTGCCTTTCCGCTTGCAAAGCCAGCACCTACTGGATGGGCTCTATCGTCACAAGGAACAGCTACTTTAAGGGGCATGTCTTTTTTTTATTGTAAACAAACGGGATACATGGTGTTTCTCTATTTGTACATGGAGTCAAGGCAAACCATTTGTGTAATCATAAATTTACATAGGGGTAATGTTTGATTCATTCTGTTATTTTTTCCCTTCCCCCCATCCCTCCCACCCCTCTTTTAAGGGACATGTCTTGATCCCCTCAAGTTCTGTGTCTGTGAAGCTGTTTGCAGAAAACCATGCCTACACAAATGCCACCAAAGACTAAGGAAATCTTAATTGTTCTTTTCACAACAATCTTGCAAATAACCTTTTTTCCATCTCAGGTCCACTGTCTAGGGGTGTGTCCTGAGGGAAAGAATTATCCAAATTTTCTTAAGCAGGAAACCTGTTGTAGCTGATCCCTGAGCACAAAATTATATCAGTGATCCATGGAGGACAGGGCAAGACAAGAGGCACGAATGTGGCTATGAGAATGTGCTCAGGTGTTAGTATGAAAGGAGATTTGGGGGATCATTTGCCATTGCATCCCCAGACATTAAATTCACAATGTACTGACAGCTTCTTGTTCTTTTTTATTTTTTCTTTATGTCTCCTTTTTGGCATTGTTTTTGGGGGGGAAATTCTAACTAAGCAGTGTGCTGTGCAAAATGGCAAAAGCCAATGCTGGTTCTGATTCTTGCCTATCATCCAGGCAGGGATGAGGTAGAGGAAGGTGTTTTCTCCTGGGAAAGGCTAGTTTCCTTCACTGAGGGAATGCCGCATTAAATTAGCCAGACAATGTCAGGAGATATGAAACAGGTAAAGGCAAGTGGTGATGGCTCTCGGGGTCTGGGTTCCCAGGACCATATTTGCTGACAGAAAGGAAACAGTGAACAACCATTTCAATCTGCCTCGTGTGAGTTTGTAGCTTTTGCTCTCAAGATTTCTAACATTGAAGATGGGCTGAAATTCATATCCATGAACGCTCAATGATTCAGTAGCATTCAGTTACACTCAGGACAATGCCGCTCTTTGTTTCCAGTGCTAGTGTGACATGAAGCAAAGTGGGAGTACTCCTCTGATCCAGGTGGAAGTTGCAGGACTGGAGTAGGTAGTTGCGAATGGCACTGGGAATTAGGCTCCACTTGGGGAACAGTTGGTTTCTCTCCCCAGAGGGTTTTTCTGAGCCTTGAGCAAACATGAAGTGTGAGGAGCAGCTCCCAGTGACATGGCGACCACTGTGCACATTCCACCTGAGATCACAGAGGAAAGGACCTGACAACACGATGGCTTCACTCTTCCATGGCAACCAGAGAAGCTTCCGTTGCCTAGCCACTTCAGACCAAGAGTGAAAGCAAGCACCACCTCAGTTGTGATGGTCAGAGGAAAAAAGAAGCCAGGGAGTGCCAGGGAACAGAGGTTTTCCAAAATGGGATTTAACCTCTTTGTCCAGGAGAGCACAGCCCCTGGTCCTTGGATCCCTCCAGGACCAGGTAGGACAAGGAACTTCTCTGAAGCCTGAAATCTCACACTGAACTTCAGGTCCGCTAGGTGTCGCTGCACTCGTTTGACCTCACAAATTGTTATGACAGCAGGCAATTATCCCCCACTAGTTACAGTGTGCCTGAATGGGTGGAGGTGTGCATGGGGACACACGGTTCACCAAGCTGTGCACCGGCTCCCGCGCTATTTCCTTCTGAACCCAATACTCCAGGACTGGGCACACTCAGTATATCCTAGTCAGGAAAATAGGCCTAGGATCCTACCAACCACACCGAATCATGGCTGGCGAGATCTCCTGGCAAGTTGAGCATGCAGTGAATAGGGGGTATAAATCATTTTTGAATTGGGAAACTTCACACCCAATCTTGTGGTTTCCTCCTGCTTTCCTAGAAATTTCAGCCAGGGTGACAGCTGGAAACCTGGGTAGTGGTCTTCTAGGTGAAGGTGGATGCATCTTCTGAAAGATTTGGGAGCCATGGGAGTCATTCACTGAGGATATTTGATGGAGGATACGATGGTGCTGACATGCCAGGAGAGAGATTCTGTGCTCACTACACCTGCAAGGTCACATCCTTGGCTGTGGTCTTACAACTAAGCAGCACTCAGAAATTTACCTGCTGGCAAATCCAGGGTCACCTCAATTCACCTCGAGATGCAGAAATGTCTGTCCTATCTGTGTTCACACTTAATTTCTTTTCTTTTTTTTCATTGTAACAATGGAATACATGCTGTTTCTCTGTTTGTACATGGCATAAAGGCATACCATTTGTGTAATCATAAATTTACATAGGGTAATGTTGTTTGATTCATTCTGTTATTTTTTCCCTTCCCTCCAACCCTCCCAACCCTCATTTCCTCTATACAGTCCCTCCTTCCTCCATTCTTGCCCCCCTCCCTAACCCTAACTCTAACCCTAACACTAACCCTCCAAACCCCCATTATGTGTCATCATCCGTATTAGTGATATCATTCTTCCTTTGGATTTTGAGATTGGCTTATCTCACTTAGCATGATATTCTCCAATTTCATCCATTTGCCTGCAAATGCCATAATTTTATCATTCTTTCATGGCTGAGTAATATTCCATTGAATATATATACCACAGTTCTTTATCCATTCATCAATTGAAGGACATCTAGGTTGGTTCCAGAATCTGGCTATTGTGAACTAGCAGCTATGAACATTGATGTGACTCTATCTCTGTAATATGCTGATTTTAAGTCCTTTGGGTATAGGCCAAGGAGTGGGATAGCTGGGTCAAATGGTTCCATTCCAAGTTTTTCTAAGGAATCTCCATACTGCTTTCCAGAGTGCTGCACTAATTTGCAGCCCCACCAGCAAGTATGAGTGTACCTTTCTCCCCACATCCTCGCCAACACCTGTTGTTGGTTGTATTCTTGATAATTGCCATTCTAATTGGGGGTGAGATGGAATCTTAGGGTGGTTTTTGATTTGCTTTTCTCTATACTAGAAGATGTTGAAACCATTTTTCCATATGTTTGTTGATTGCTTGAATTTTTTCTGTGAAGTGTCTATTCATTTCCTTAGCTCATTGTCTATTGGATTATTTACATCTTGGTGTAGAATTTTTGAGTTCTTTATAGATTCTGGAGATTAGTGCTCTATCTGAAGTATGATGGCAAAGATTTTCTCCCACTCTGTAGGCTCTTTCTTTGCTTGCTGATAGTTTCCTTTGCTGAGAGAAAGCTTTTAGTTGAATCTATCCAGTTATTGATTCTTGCGTTTATTTCTTGTCTATGGGAGTCCTGTTGAGGAAGTCTGGTCCTAAGCCGACATTTGAAGCTCTGGACATACTTTTTCTTCTATAAGATGCAAGGTCTCTGATGATTCCAAGGTCCTTAATCCATTTGAGTTAGTTTCGTGCATGGTGAGAGATATGGGTTTAGTTTCATTCTGTTGCATATGGATTTCCAATTCTCCCAGCACCATTTGTTGAAGAGGCTACATTTTCTCATTGCATATTTTGGCCCTTTAGTATGAGAAAATTTATTTATTTGGGTTTGTGTCCGGTCCTCTATTCTGTACCATTGATCCCCTTTCTATTTTGGTACCAATACCATGCCATGTTTTTGTTACTATTGCTTTGTAGTAGAGTTGAAGATCTGGTATTGCGATACCCCCTGCTTCACTCTTTCTGCAAGGATTGCTTTAGATGTTCTGGGTTTTTTATCTTCCAGATGAATTTTATAATTGCTTGCTCTATTTCTGTAAGTACTTCATTGGGATTTTAATTGGAATGCATTGAATCTGTATAGCACTTTTGGTAGTATGGCCATTTTGACAATATTAATTCTGCCTATCCAAGAACATGGGAGATCTTTCATCTTCTAAGGTGTTCTTTAATTTCTTTCTTAGTGTTTGCAGTTCTCATTGTAGAGGTCTTTCCTCTTTTGTGAGATTGATTCCCAAGTATTTTATTTTTTTCAAGCTATTGTGAATGGGGTAGTTTTCCTAATTTCTCTTTCTGAAGATTCATCACTTATGTATAAAAATGCCTTAGATTTATGTGCAGTGATCTATATCCTGCTACTTTACTGAATTCACTTATGAGATCTAAAAGTTTTCTGGTGGAATTTCCTGGTTCCTCTAAGTATTGATCATATCATCAGAAATGGGATAGTTTGAGTTCTTCTTTTCCTATTCATATCCCTTAATTTCTTTGGTCTGTCTAATTGCTCTGGCTAGAGTTTCAAGGACGATATTGAAAAGAGGGTGAAAGAGGGCATCCCTGCCTGGTTCCAGTTCTTAGGGCGAATGCTTTCAGTTTTTCACCAAGAGAATGATATTAGCCATGGGCTTAGCATAGATGGCCCTTACAATGTTAAGGAATGTTCACTATCCCTATTTTTCTAGTGTTTGAGCATGAAGGGGTGCTGTATTTTATCAAAATTTTTTCTGCATCTATTGAAATAATCATGTGATTCTTGACTTTAAGTCATTGATATGGTGAATTACATTTATTGATTTCCTGATGTGAACCAACCTTGCATCCTGGGATGAAACCCACTTGATCATGGTGCACTATCTTTGCCTAATATGTTTTGTATGCGATTTGCTAAAATCTTTGTTGAGAATTTTTGTCGTCATGTTCATTGAAGGATATTGGTCTGAAATTTTCTTTCCCTCGATGTGTCTCTGTCTGGTTTAGGTATCGGGTAATATTGGCTTCATAGAATGAGTTTGGGAGGGTTCCCTCCTCTTCTATTTTATGGAATACTTGAGAAGTATTGGAATGAGCTCTTCTTTAAATGTTTTGTAGAACTCGGCTGAGAACCCATCTGGTCCTGGACTTTTCTTTGTGGTAGTCTTTTGATGACTTCTTCTATTCATTACTTCAAATTGGTCTATTGAAATTG